>NW_022631033.1:1583020-1583636 GCF_010015895.1 Lontra canadensis
TCTCCGGGTCTCAGCAGACCCAGGAACAAATTCTGAAAATCAAGAGATGAATACGGTTCCAGTGGCAGACAGCAACGTAGGAGGACCATGACCTCCCCTCCCCCACGGACGCACCGGTCTACACGGATGTTTACAGAAATTCCTCCTGAAAAACTGAGAGATCTGTCCACAGACATCACACGGAGAGTGGAGAGACAGAGATGGAGACACGATAGTAAAGGGAGGCCGCCCCCCAGTGCTGTGGGAGGGGAGGTACGGGAGACTGGGAACAGATCCATCTGCCCTGGGGCCCCGGGGGGAAACGCCATGGTTTAAAAGAGCAACTAGTATATAAAGGATCCAGAGCTAGAAATCCACAAAATGGGAACTGCTGGGATTCTTTCCGGGTCAGGGGGCCTGGTGAGTGCCACGGTTTACATTACCGTCCACCTCGGCAGAACGGGCGGGAGCCGAGTCTCGGCACCGCAGTCACCCCTGCCTCACTGAGCCGGGCGGGGGTCTGCACAGATTCCGCTAACACCTGCCTCGCGCCGCTCCGCAGCCTCGCCCCCACGGGCCACGCCCCACCGGCCCCAGCCACGCCCCGCAGCCTCGCCCCCACGGGCCACGCCCCACC
>NW_022631033.1:1583646-1588906 GCF_010015895.1 Lontra canadensis
CAGCCACGCCCCACCGGCCCCAGCCACGCCCCACAGCCATGTCCCACCGGCGGCCAGGTTGTAACCCGCCGCAGGCTGGCGAGAGCTCCGTGCCTGGCCCTAGCCCCCCCCACTCGCTGCCCGGGGCTCCCCAGCAGCACAGACGCTGTGAGCAGAGCCACAACTGGCCGAGAGCGCGGGCAGACGTGGACGGAGAGGAAAAGCCGCTCGGACGCAAGCCACCCGCAGACGGGCTCCCCTCCAGCGCCAGGCTGCGGCGGACAGGGACACGGCCCGCTGCCGGAGGCCGCGCTTCCAAGAGCAGAAGACCGGGGGTCTCCCAACACAGAGACAGGCCCGAGAGGCGGGCCGGTGGCTGTCCCGGCGGAAGGACCGTCCCGGCGGTGGAAGGGACAGATCAGCGGGTGCTCCGTAGCGAACGGTCGTGGAGGTGCTCACGGGCCTTCGGGAAAGCGTGGGGACACCACGGTGACCCCTGACAAGACACCGAACCTCAGAAGTGAGGAACTCCGTGAAAGAAACGTAGGATGCCCCGGACGGCACAGCAGGAGGGGCAGGAAGCAGAGGGTCACGCGGTGGACGGAGGACAGAGAAGGGGCAGCACCAGGCAGGACGCGACAGGCCGCAGAGACAGGGCGGGGGCGACGCGCCTCCAGGAACCCACCGGCGCGCTGGAGCAGCCCTGCCGTCCGCTTGGCTCGGCTCCTGTTGGGGACTGTCGCATCGGTCAGAGCTTTGGGCCGGGTTCCTCTTCCTGGCTTCGCGGTCCGGCTTGAGGACGGGGTGGGTCGGCCGCAGGGGCCAGCCTGGAAGGTTCCCCCCTGTCCTGCAGGCCGGAAGAGCGGGGCCGCCGGCCGCGCTTCCTCACTGTCTGGTGGGACTCACCCAGGAGGCCCTCTGGTCCCGAACGTCCGTTTCTGGGGAGTTTTTGTTCTTGGTTTCTGCTCTGCTTTGGTTTTCTACGGACTGAATTTCACAGCTGGTCACTGGTCTATTCAAATTATCTGTTTCTTCCCGATTCTGTTTTGGAGGTTGCATGTTTTTAGGAATTTATGCATTCCTTCTAGCTCGTCCAATGTGCTGGCGTACACGTTTCTTACAACATTCTCTTAGGATCCCGTGCATTTCCGAGGTGCTGGTTCTTCTTTCTCCCCCTTCACTTCTGTTATTTACTTGAGTCTTTTTTTTTTTTTTTTATGATTCTGCTAAAGGTGTGTAAATTTTGTTGATCTTTTCAAAGAACCAGCTCCTGGTTTCACTGCTCTATGTTTTTCATCTCTATTTCATTTCTATCTGCTCTGAGGTTTATTATTTTCTTCCTTCTCCTGGCTTTGGGCATTTTCCCCCCAGCCCTTCACGTGTGAGGTTAGGTCGTTTGAGATTTTTCTTGCTTCCCGAGGTTCCCTGCTTCTTTCTGGCACTTACTGCAACCATCTTCCCACAGAATAGCTTCTTGCTGCATCCCAGAAATTTTGGATGATTGTGTTTCACTTTTATTTGTCTCCATGAATTTTCCATTTCCTATTTGATTTCCTGACTGGCCTTATCATATTTTAGTAGCACGTTATTTAGCCTACGTGTATCTCTGGTCCATATTTTTTTCTTGTGGCTGATTTCTAGTTCCATACTAATGTGGTCAGAAAAGATGCATGACCGGAGTTCAATTTCTTAAATCTGTTTAGACATGGCCTATGGCCTAATATGTGACCTGTTCTGGACAATGTTCCATGTGTAGTTGGAAATAACAAATGTGAATTCTGCTGTTCGGGGATGGAATGTTCCAGATATCTCTGTTAGAGCCATCAGGTGCAATGAGCCATTAAAGGCCAGTTTCCTCGTAGATTTTGAGTCTGGTCTAGCTCCGCTGATGTAAGTGAGGGGTTGACGTCCCCTGCTATGATTTTAGCTCCATCGACCTCTTCCTTCTCATCTGTGAACAGTCGCTTTACGTATCCAGGTGCTCCCCTGCTGGGTGGATAAATATAATTTTCACATCTTCTTGGACTGCCTTTTAGGATGACCTCGTGCCCTTCTTTGTCTCTTGTTACAGTCCTCACTTTGAAGCCTGTTTTGTCTCAGTACTTCTCTCCCAGCTTTCTTCTCACGTCCGCTTGCTTCACAAACATTTCTCCATCCCTTCGCTTTCAGTCCGTACGTGTGTTTCAGTCGGAAATGTGTCTCGTGTAGCAGCAGACAGATGTGTCCATTTTTTATCCATTCGGTCACACACATCTTCTGATTGGAAAGTTTAGCTCACTTACATTAAAAGGAATTTTCACTAGGCATGTCTTTATACCCCCTTTGTTATTCATTTTGCAGGGTTTTTTTTTTTTTAAGATTTATTTCAGACAGAGACAGGGCAGGGGCGGGGGGGAGAGGGAGAGAGACAATCTTAGGCAGATTCCCAGATGCCACTAAAATATCATTGTGGGGTCCCAACAGAGTTGCCAAAAAAAAAAAAAATCATTGAGGAGAAAGAGTATATTAATAGGATTTTAATGCAGACCAAAGTATCCTATTCTGGAAAAAAAGTGCTGTAAATGACATTTATTTATAAGGAAGAGAAGCGAGCAGCCATATTTAAAGCAGGAAGGGACGGGTCAACTCTGCTGTTCTGTGCAAATGTACTAGGCTTAATGCTGAGGCTCGCCGTTATCCATAAAGCTGCCGTCATCCCCGGGCCCTGACGGGAAAAGATCAGCACCAGCCGCTAGTCCTTTCGGTTGTACAACAAGACGGCCTGGACACAAGAAACCTTTCCCCAGACTGGTTCCACCAGGGATCTGTCCTTGAAGCCAGAAATTCCCTGCCAGTAAGGAACTGCATTTTAAAGCTCTTCTGATATTAATCAACACCCCTGGCCACCCAGATCCCCAGGAGTTCAACACCAAAGGCACGGAAGTGCTCAGTTTGCCCTTGAAGAAACATCTCTGATTCAGCTTCTAGACTGGGGGGTTATATGGAACTTTAAAAAGGGTCATTACACATGGTACTGTAGGGAAAGGATGGACAAGGCTACGGAAGAGAGCCCCAGTAGAACATCATGACGGTCTGGAAGGATCACACCATTAAAGACACCGTCATCGTTTTCAGAAACAGCCATGAAAACCATCAAGCCCAAACAAATTCCCGTGGGGAGGGAACGGTCTAGATTTGGGGTACGACTTCATAGGATTTATGTTAGGGCCAATAAAGGAAATCATAAAAGAGATTATGGATATGGCAAAAAGGAGGAGGAGGAGGAGGGAGAGAAGGAGAAGAAGGAAAAGAAAACGGAGGAATGGAGGGTTTTAAGATCTGGATCTTGAAGAAATTCAGAGCAAATGGACACCACACCAGGGCAATTAACAGAAGACAACTTGACGGAGATGAGATGTCACAAACGGACATCAGACGATCTGGCAGAAGGGGCCTGATTCTCCAAGACTGCTTCTGCCTCTTTTTACAACATGGACCCTTCTACGACCCTGGGACTGACAATCGACACTAGAGCGAATGGTGGAGGAAAGACTGGTCCTGCCCAGAAACATTTAGAGAGACATGAACAAGCAAAAAGTCAGACAGAAATGACCATGTATTTCTGTGAATTTTCACCAAATGCACTGTGTTTCCTGCCTCCTGCCTGTTCTGCCCAAGACAGCAAAACCAGCCCCTCCTTGGCGCCTTCTCCTACCCAGCCTGCTCAGTGTAAAGACAAGGACGGAGACCTTTATGACGATCCTCTTCCACTTCATGAGGAGTAAATGACAATCACACCACACAGTTAATAAACCCATCTGTTGTGTATGTGTGTGTCCATGTCTTTGTCTGGAAATCTCATCACGGGATGGCAAGATCTGTGAGGGCAAGATTTTGTGTCACGTTATCACCTGCATACTCACACATACAACATCCCGGGCCGGACTCATATGGAGGTGGGGGCCTATCTGAACATGGGCCTCGGATGAGCACCCCAACCCCCATGTCGCCCAAGGGCCAACTCTGTATGTGACACTGTTTCCACCGCTCTCTCAGGGACTGGAGATGCTTGTCCCAACACAAGTGCATGCACAGGGCCAGTGTCCATGGCCAACTGTAAAACACACCCTACTTGCTATGTATTTTTACAACACCTTAAGGAGGGGCACCTGGGTGGCTCAGTGGGTTAAGCTTCTGCCTTCAGCTTAGGTCATCCCCTCCCCTTCTGCCTGCCTCTCTGCCTACGTGTGATCTCTCTCTCTCTCTCTCTCTCTCTGCCTACGTGTGATCTCTCTCTCTCTCTCTCTCTCTGTCAAATAAATAAATAAAATCTTTAAAAAAAATAAAAACAAGAAAAACAAAAACAAACAAATACCTTAAGGAAAATAATGATTATTTATCTCATCTCGTGACCTTGGATCATCTTGGATAAGGACGCACAAGCATATTTGAGAAACAGATATATTTCCATTGGATGCACTGCGAAGTTCTTTACGCCTACAATAGTTAAACAAATAAAGAACATAAAGAAGATTCTGGGCTCTGACTGCACCTGCTGGCTAGTTCTTCTACTCTCTGTGACTCCCTTCAATTTTGCAGGCCCCCCTCCCTCCTAATCCCTCTAGAGTGGCCTCAGCTAGAACATCTCACTCCTCATGGATCAACTTGTAATTTCTGAAGACCTTCAGTGACACCTCTTACCTCACAGAAATTCGTGACTCTTCTTTCCTAGGAGGAAGCATTTACTAAGCACAGTGAAGATCGAAAGAACCTCTATTCTTCTGAGGGACTGATGCCCCCATCTTCCTACGGACAAAGCTTCAGTATAAATAAATCCTGGCCATAGTGGCCCAGAAACAACACTAAAGAACCCTGAGCCTTCCTTATGTACCCTAGTGTGTCTACTGCTCCCGAGAGACATTTGTCACGGCCAGGCTCGGGGATGCAAGGGACATGGCAGAGGGGACCACTGTCCTCCTGTCCCAGGAATCACAGGTGGACAGCGACGCCATTACTCCTGGCTTGTGTCCCACACTGTACAGTCTTCCAAACTCTCAAGGCCACTGTTTGCATGTTTGCGAGAGAGACAGGACAATACTTGACCCAAATAAGCTTGTAATCTGTGTTCGTCTAAGGTGGGGGTTTGGGACAAAACAGTCATAGGAGAAGGACCGTGGCTTTTGCCACATTTCTAAAAATAATCGTGAGAAACAAGATAAGCAGGAGCCTACTTGGGCGGACAAAGGAATAGAACAGTTGAGAGGAAGACTGCCCTGCGAAACCCAAGAGGGCCAACCGTGGG